>NC_044564.1:19703392-19715515 GCF_007565055.1 Rhinopithecus roxellana
TGTGAATGCAACTCACAGAGTTACACGTTTCTCCTCAGTGATCAGTTTGCTAACACAGTTTTCTAGAAATCTGCAGTTAGATACTTCATAGCGCAGTGAAGCTTACGGTGACAAAGGAAATATACTCAGTTGAAAACTAGAAAGAAGCTTTCTTAGAAACTTCTTGGTGATGTGTGAATTCATCTCACAGAGTTACACTTATGTTTCGTGGAGCAGTCCATTAACACTGTCTTTGAGGAAACTGAGAAGGGCTTCTTTGGATCGCATTGAGGCCTACGCTGATAAAGGAAATTTCATCCGTTCAAAACGTGAAAGAAGCTTTCTGAGAAACTTCTTTCTGATCTGTGAGTTCATCTCACAGACTTATAACTTAAACCTCAGGAAGCAGTTTGCTATCACTGTTTTCGTGGAATCTTTAAAGTAATACTTGGGAGCCCATAATAGGGGCCCATGGTGAAAAAGGAAATCTCCTCACATAATAACTAGAGAGAAGCTTTCTAGAGATTGCTTTCTGATGTGTGACTTCATCTCACAGAGTTCCACCCTTCCCTTCTTGGAACAGTTTGCTAACACTGTTGTCCTGGATTCTGCAAAGTGATATTTGGGAGCTCATTGAGGGCTATGGTGAAAAAGCAAATATCCTCCCATAATAACTGGAGAGAAGCTCTCTGAGAAACTGCATTGCCATTGTGAATGCAACTCACAGAGTTACACGTTTCTCCTCAGTGATCAGTTTGCTAACACAGTTTTCTAGAAATCTGCAGTTAGATACTTCATAGCGCAGTGAAGCTTACGGTGACAAAGGAAATATACTCAGTTGAAAACTAGAAAGAAGCTTTCTTAGAAACTTCTTGGTGATGTGTGAATTCATCTCACAGAGTTACACTTATGTTTCGTGGAGCAGTCCATTAACACTGTCTTTGAGGAAACTGAGAAGGGCTTCTTTGGATCGCATTGAGGCCTACGCTGATAAAGGAAATTTCATCCGTTCAAAACGTGAAAGAAGCTTTCTGAGACACTTCTTTCTGATCTGTGAGTTCATCTCACAGACTTATAACTTAAACCTCAGGAAGCAGTTTGCTATCACTGTTTTCGTGGAATCTTTAAAGTGATACTTGGGAGCCAGAATAGGGGCCATGGTGAAAAAGGAAATCTCCTCGTCATAATAACTATAGTAGACTTTCTTAGAGATTGCTTTCTGATGTGTGACTTCACTCACATAGTTCCACGCCTCCCTTGTCTTTGGAACAAAGTTTGCTATCCACTGTTGTTCCTGGATTCCTGAACAAAGTGATTTTTGGAGCTGCATGTGAGGGCTACTGTGTGAAAAGAAATATCTCCCCATAATAAACCGAGAGAAGCTCGTCTTTAGAAACTGCATGCCATTGGTGTTGATGCAACTCCAGTTACAGATTTACACGTTTCTCCTTCAGTGATCAGTTTGCTAACACAGTTTTCTAGAAATCTGCAGTAGATACTTCATAGCGCAGTGAAGCTTACGGTGACAAAGGAAATATACTCAGTTGAAAACTAGAAAGAAGCTTTCTTAGAAACTTCTTGTGATGTGTGAATTCATCTCACAGAGTTACACTTATGTTTCGTGGAGCAGTCCATTAACACTGTCTTTGAGGTACTGAGAAGGGCTTCTTTGGATCGCATTGAGGCCTACGCTGATAAAGGAAATTTCATCCGTTCAAAACGTGAAAGAAGCTTTCTGAGACACTTCTTTCTGATCTGTGAGTTCATCTCACAGACTTATAACTTAAACCTCAGGAGCAGTTTGCTACACTCTTTTCGTGGAATCTTTAAAGTGATACTTGGGAGCCCAGAATAGGGGCCCATTGTGAAAAAGGAAATCTCCTCAATAATAACTAGAGAGAAGCTTTCTAGAGATTGCTTTCTGATGTGTGACTTCATCTCACAGAGTTCCAACCCGTCCCTTCTTGGAACAGTTTGCTACACACTGTTGTCCTGGATTCTGCAAAGTGATATTTGGAGCTCATTGTAGGGACTATGGTGAAAAGCAATATCCTCCCATAATAACTGGAGAGAAGCTCTCTGAGAAACTGCATGTGCCATTTGTGAATGCAACTCAAGAGTTACACGTTTCTCTCAGTGATCAGTTTGCTAACACAGTTTTCTAGAAATCTGCAGTTAGATACTTCATAGCGCAGTGAAGCTTACGGTGACAAAGGAAATATACTCAGTTGAAAACAAGAAAGAAGTTTCTTAGAAACTTCTTGGTGATGTGTGAATTCATCTCACAGAGTTACACTTATGTTTCGTGGAGCAGTCCATTAACACTGTCTTTGAGGAAACTGAGAAGGGCTTCTTTGGATCGCAT
This sequence comes from Rhinopithecus roxellana, assembly GCF_007565055.1. Classification (NCBI taxonomy): domain Eukaryota; kingdom Metazoa; phylum Chordata; class Mammalia; order Primates; family Cercopithecidae; genus Rhinopithecus; species Rhinopithecus roxellana. The sequence goes on from NC_044564.1 coordinate 19,705,737, forward strand.
TGAGGCCTACGCTGATAAAGGAAATTTCATCCGTTCAAAACGTGAAAGAAGCTTTCTGAAACTTCTTTCTGATCTGTGAGTTCATCTCACAGACTTATAACTTAAACCTCAGGAAGCAGTTTGCTATCACTGTTTTCGTGGAATCTTAAAGTGATACTTGGGAGCCCATAATAGGGGCCCATGGTGAAAAAGGAAATCTCCTCACATAATAACTAGAGAGAAGCTTTCTAGAGATTGCTTTCTGTGTGACTTCATCTCACAGAGTTCCACGCTTCCTTCTTGGAACAGTTTGCTATCACTTGTCCTGGATTTGCAAAGTGATATTGGGAGCTCATTGAGGGCTATGGTGAAAAAGCAAATATCCTCCCATAATAACTGGAGAGAAGCTTCTAGAAACTGCATTCATGTGTGATCCAACTCACAGAGTTACACTTTCTTCAGTGAACAGTTTGCTAACACAGTTTTCTAGATCTGCAATTAGATAGTTCATAGCGGAGTGAAGCTTACGGTGAAAAGAAATATACTCAGTTAAAACTAGAAAGAGGTTTCTTAGAAACTTCTTGGTGATGTGTGAATCACTCACAGAGTTACACTTATGTTTGGAGCATCCATTAACACTGTTTTAGGAAACTGAGAAGGGCTTCTTTGGATCGCAGTGAGCTACGCTGACAAAGGAAATTTCATCCGTTCAAAACGTGAAAGAAGCTTTCTAGAAACTTCTTTCTGATGTGTGATTCATCTCACAGACTTTAACTTATCAGGAGCAGTCCTATCACTGTTTGAGGAACTAAAGTGATCTTGGAGCCATTGGGCCTGGTGAAAAGGAAATTCCTCACGTTAAAACTGAAGAAGCTTTCTGAGATTCTTTCTGAATCTTGTGATTTCACTCAAAGACTTATAATTAAACCTCAGGGAGCAGTTTGCTAATCACTGCTTTTCGTGGAATCTTAAAGTGATACGTGGGAAGCCCATAATAGGGGCCCATGGTGAAAAAGGAAATCTCCTCACATAATAACTAGAGAGAAGCTTTCTAGAGATGCTTTCTGATGTGTGACTTCATCTCACAGAGTTCCACCCTTCCCTTCTTGGAACAGTTGCTACCACTGTTTGTCCTGGATTCTGCAAAGTGATATTTGGGAGCTCATTGAGGGCTATGGTGAAAAAGCAAGATATCCTCCCATAATAACTGGAGAGAAGCTCTCTGAGAAACTGCATTGCCATGTGTGAATGCAACTCACAGAGTTACACGTTTCTCTTCAGTGATCAGTTTGCTAACACAGTTTCTAGAAATCTGCAGTTAGATACTTCATAGCGCAGTGAAGCTTACGGTGACAAAGGAAATATACTCAGTTGAAAACTAGAAAGAAGCTTTCTTAGAAACTTCTTGGTGATGTGTGAATTCATCTCACAGAGTTACACTTATGTTTCGTGGAGCAGTCCATTAACACTGTCTTTGAGGAAACTGAGAAGGGCTTCTTTGGATCGCATTGAGGCCTACGCTGATAAAGGAAATTTCATCCGTTCAAAACGTGAAAGAAGCTTTCTGAGACACTTCTTTCTGATCTGTGAGTTCATCTCACAGACTTATAACTTAAACCTCAGGAAGCAGTTTGCTATCACTGTTTTCGTGGAATCTTTAAAGTGATACTTGGGAGCCCAGAATAGGGGCCCATGGTGAAAAAGGAAATCTCCTCACATAATAACTAGAGAGAAGCTTTCTAGAGATTGCTTTCTGATGTGTGACTTCATCTCACAGAGTTCCACCCTTCCCTTCTTGGAACAGTTTGCTACCACTGTTGTCCTGGATTCTGCAAAGTGATATTTGGGAGCTCATTGAGGGCTATGGTGAAAAAGCAAATATCCTCCCATAATAACTGGAGAGAAGCTCTCTGAGAAACTGCATTGCCATGTGTGAATGCAACTCACAGAGTTACACGTTTCTCTTCAGTGATCAGTTTGCTAACACAGTTTTCTAGAAATCTGCAGTTAGATACTTCATAGCGCAGTGAAGCTTACGGTGACAAAGGAAATATACTCAGTTGAAAACTAGAAAGAAGCTTTCTTAGAAACTTCTTGGTGATGTGTGAATTCATCTCACAGAGTTACACTTATGTTTCGTGGAGCAGTCCATTAACACTGTCTTTGAGGAAACTGAGAAGGGCTTCTTTGGATCGCATTGAGGCCTACGCTGATAAAGGAAATTTCATCCGTTCAAAACGTGAAAGAAGCTTTCTGAGACACTTCTTTCTGATCTGTGAGTTCATCTCACAGACTTATAACTTAAACCTCAGGAAGCAGTTTGCTATCACTGTTTTCGTGGAATCTTTAAAGTGATACTTGGGAGCCCATAATAGGGGCCCATGGTGAAAAAGGAAATCTCCTCACATAATAACTAGAGAGAAGCTTTCTAGAGATTGCTTTCTGATGTGTGACTTCAATCTCACAGAGTTCCACCCTTCCCTTCTTGGAACAGTTTGCTACCACTGTTGTCCTGGATTCTGCAAAGTGATATTTGGGAGCTCATTGAGGGCTATGGTGAAAAAGCAAATATCCTCCCATAATAACTGGAGAGAAGCTCTCTGAGAAACTGCATTGCCATGTGTGAATGCAACTCACAGAGTTACACGTTTCTCTTCAGTGATCAGTTTGCTAACACAGTTTTCTAGAAATCTGCAGTTAGATACTTCATAGCGCAGTGAAGCTTACGGTGACAAAGGAAATATACTCAGTTGAAAACTAGAAAGAAGCTTTCTTAGAAACTTCTTGGTGATGTGTGAATTCATCTCACAGAGTTACACTTATGTTTCGTGGAGCAGTCCATTAACACTGTCTTTGAGGAAACTGAGAAGGGCTTCTTTGGATCGCATTGAGGCCTACGCTGATAAAGGAAATTTCATCCGTTCAAAACGTGAAAGAAGCTTTCTGAGACACTTCTTTCTGATCTGTGAGTTCATCTCACAGACTTATAACTTAAACCTCAGGAAGCAGTTTGCTATCACTGTTTTCGTGGAATCTTTAAAGTGATACTTGGGAGCCCATAATAGGGGCCCATGGTGAAAAAGGAAATCTCCTCACATAATAACTAGAGAGAAGCTTTCTAGAGATTGCTTTCTGATGTGTGACTTCATCTCACAGAGTTCCACCCTTCCCTTCTTGGAACAGTTTGCTACCACTGTTGTCCTGGATTCTGCAAAGTGATATTTGGGAGCTCATTGAGGGCTATGGTGAAAAAGCAATATCCTCCCATAATAACTGGAGAGAAGCTCTCTGAGAAACTGCATTGCCATGTGTGAATGCAACTCACAGAGTTACACGTTTCTCTTCAGTGATCAGTTTGCTAACACAGTTTTCTAGAAATCTGCAGTTAGATACTTCATAGCGCAGTGAAGCTTACGGTGACAAAGGAAATATACTCAGTTGAAAACTAGAAAGAAGCTTTCTTAGAAACTTCTTGGTGATGTGTGAATTCATCTCACAGAGTTACACTTATGTTTCGTGGAGCAGTCCATTAACACTGTCTTTGAGGAAACTGAGAAGGGCTTCTTTGGATCGCATTGAGGCCTACGCTGATAAAGGAAATTTCATCCGTTCAAAACGTGAAAGAAGCTTTCTGAGACACTTCTTTCTGATCTGTGAGTTCATCTCACAGACTTATAACTTAAACCTCAGGAAGCAGTTTGCTATCACTCTTTTCGTGGAATCTTTAAAGTGATACTTGGGAGCCCATAATAGGGGCCCATGGTGAAAAAGGAAATCTCCTCACATAATAACTAGAGAGAAGCTTTCTAGAGATTGCTTTCTGATGTGTGACTTCAACTCACAGAGTTCCACCCTTCCCTTCTTGGAACAGTTTGCTACCACTGTTGTCCTGGATTCTGCAAAGTGATATTTGGGAGCTCATTGAGGGCTATGGTGAAAAAGCAGATATCCTCCCATAATAACTGGAGAGAAGCTCTCTGAGAAACTGCATTGCCATGTGTGAATGCAACTCACAGAGTTACACGTTTCTCTTCAGTGATCAGTTTGCTAACACAGTTTTCTAGAAATCTGCAGTTAGATACTTCATAGCGCAGTGAAGCTTACGGTGACAAAGGAAATATACTCAGTTGAAAACTAGAAAGAAGCTTTCTTAGAAACTTCTTGGTGATGTGTGAATTCATCTCACAGAGTTACACTTATGTTTCGTGGAGCAGTCCATTAACACTGTCTTTGAGGAAACTGAGAAGGGCTTCTTTGGATCGCATTGAGGCCTACGCTGATAAAGGAAATTTCATCCGTTCAAAACGTGAAAGAAGCTTTCTGAGACACTTCTTTCTGATCTGTGAGTTCATCTCACAGACTTATAACTTAAACCTCAGGAAGCAGTTTGCTATCACTGTTTTCGTGGAATCTTTAAAGTGATACTTGGGAGCCCATAATAGGGGCCCATGGTGAAAAAGGAAATCTCCTCACATAATAACTAGAGAGAAGCTTTCTAGAGATTGCTTTCTGATGTGTGACTTCATCTCACAGAGTTCCACCCTTCCCTTCTTGGAACAGTTTGCTACCACTGTTGTCCTGGATTCTGCAAAGTGATATTTGGGAGCTCATTGAGGGCTATGGTGAAAAAGCAAATATCCTCCCATAATAACTGGAGAGAAGCTCTCTGAGAAACTGCATTGCCATGTGTGAATGCAACTCACAGAGTTACACGTTTCTCTTCAGTGATCAGTTTGCTAACACAGTTTTCTAGAAATCTGCAAGTTAGATACTTCATAGCGCAGTGAAGCTTACGGTGACAAAGGAAATATACTCAGTTGAAAACTAGAAAGAAGCTTTCTTAGAAACTTCTTGGTGATGTGTGAATTCATCTCACAGAGTTACACTTATGTTTCGTGGAGCAGTCCATTAACACTGTCTTTGAGGAAACTGAGAAGGGCTTCTTTGGATCGCATTGAGGCCTACGCTGATAAAGGAAATTTCATCCGTTCAAAACGTGAAAGAAGCTTTCTGAGACACTTCTTTCTGATCTGTGAGTTCATCTCACAGACTTATAACTTAAACCTCAGGAAGCAGTTTGCTATCACTGTTTTCGTGGAATCTTTAAAGTGATACTTGGGAGCCCATAATAGGGGCCCATGGTGAAAAAGGAAATCTCCTCACATAATAACTAGAGAGAAGCTTTCTAGAGATTGCTTTCTGATGTGTGACTTCATCTCACAGAGTTCCACCCTTCCCTTCTTGGAACAGTTTGCTACCACTGTTGTCCTGGATTCTGCAAAGTGATATTTGGGAGCTCATTGAGGGCTATGGTGAAAAAGCAAATATCCTCCCATAATAACTGGAGAGAAGCTCTCTGAGAAACTGCATTGCCATGTGTGAATGCAACTCACAGAGTTACACGTTTCTCTTCAGTGATCAGTTTGCTAACACAGTTTTCTAGAAATCTGCAATTAGATACTTCATAGCGCAGTGAAGCTTACGGTGACAAAGGAAATATACTCAGTTGAAAACTAGAAAGAAGCTTTCTTAGAAACTTCTTGGTGATGTGTGAATTCATCTCACAGAGTTACACTTATGTTTCGTGGAGCAGTCCATTAACACTGTCTTTGAGGAAACTGAGAAGGGCTTCTTTGGATCGCATTGAGGCCTACGCTGATAAAGGAAATTTCATCCGTTCAAAACGTGAAAGAAGCTTTCTGAGACACTTCTTTCTGATCTGTGAGTTCATCTCACAGACTTATAACTTAAACCTCAGGAAGCAGTTTGCTATCACTGTTTTCGTGGAATCTTTAAAGTGATACTTGGGAGCCCATAATAGGGGCCCATGGTGAAAAAGGAAATCTCCTCACATAATAACTAGAGAGAAGCTTTCTAGAGATTGCTTTCTGATGTGTGACTTCATCTCACAGAGTTCCACCCTTCCCTTCTTGGAACAGTTTGCTACCACTGTTGTCCTGGATTCTGCAAAGTGATATTTGGGAGCTCATTGAGGGCTATGGTGAAAAAGCAATATCCTCCCATAATAACTGGAGAGAAGCTCTCTGAGAAACTGCATTGCCATGTGTGAATGCAACTCACAGAGTTACACGTTTCTCTTCAGTGATCAGTTTGCTAACACAGTTTTCTAGAAATCTGCAGTTAGATACTTCATAGCGCAGTGAAGCTTACGGTGACAAAGGAAATATACTCAGTTGAAAACTAGAAAGAAGCTTTCTTAGAAACTTCTTGGTGATGTGTGAATTCATCTCACAGAGTTACACTTATGTTTCGTGGAGCAGTCCATTAACACTGTCTTTGAGGAAACTGAGAAGGGCTTCTTTGGATCGCATTGAGGCCTACGCTGATAAAGGAAATTTCATCCGTTCAAAACGTGAAAGAAGCTTTCTGAGAAACTTCTTTCTGATCTGTGAGTTCATCTCACAGACTTATAACTTAAACCTCAGGAAGCAGTTTGCTATCACTGTTTTCGTGGAATCTTTAAAGTGATACTTGGGAGCCCATAATAGGGGCCCATGGTGAAAAAGGAAATCTCCTCACATAATAACTAGAGAGAAGCTTTCTAGAGATTGCTTTCTGATGTGTGACTTCATCTCACAGAGTTCCACCCTTCCCTTCTTGGAACAGTTTGCTACCACTGTTGTCCTGGATTCTGCAAAGTGATATTTGGGAGCTCATTGAGGGCTATGGTGAAAAAGCAATATCCTCCCATAATAACTGGAGAGAAGCTCTCTGAGAAACTGCATTGCCATGTGTGAATGCAACTCACAGAGTTACACGTTTCTCTTCAGTGATCAGTTTGCTAACACAGTTTTCTAGAAATCTGCAGTTAGATACTTCATAGCGCAGTGAAGCTTACGGTGACAAAGGAAATATACTCAGTTGAAAACTAGAAAGAAGCTTTCTTAGAAACTTCTTGGTGATGTGTGAATTCATCTCACAGAGTTACACTTATGTTTCGTGGAGCAGTCCATTAACACTGTCTTTGAGGAAACTGAGAAGGGCTTCTTTGGATCGCATTGAGGCCTACGCTGATAAAGGAAATTTCATCCGTTCAAAACGTGAAGGAAGCTTTCTGAGACACTTCTTTCTGATCTGTGAGTTCATCTCACAGACTTATAACTTAAACCTCAGGAAGCAGTTTGCTATCACTGTTTTCGTGGAATCTTTAAAGTGATACTTGGGAGCCCATAATAGGGGCCCATGGTGAAAAAGGAAATCTCCTCACATAATAACTAGAGAGAAGCTTTCTAGAGATTGCTTTCTGATGTGTGACTTCATCTCACAGAGTTCCACCCTTCCCTTCTTGGAACAGTTTGCTACCACTGTTGTCCTGGATTCTGCAAAGTGATATTTGGGAGCTCATTGAGGGCTATGGTGAAAAAGCAAATATCCTCCCATAATAACTGGAGAGAAGCTCTCTGAGAAACTGCATGCCATGTGTGAATGCAACTCACAGAGTTACACGTTCTCTTCAGTGATCAGTTTGCTAACACAGTTTTCTAGAAATCTGCAAGTTAGATACTTCATAGCGCAGTGAAGCTTACGGTGACAAAGGAAATATACTCAGTTGAAAACTAGAAAGAAGCTTTCTTAGAAACTTCTTGGTGATGTGTGAATTCATCTCACAGAGTTACACTTATGTTTCGTGGAGCAGTCCATTAACACTGTCTTTGAGGAAACTGAGAAGGGCTTCTTTGGATCGCATTGAGGCCTACGCTGATAAAGGAAATTTCATCCGTTCAAACGTTGAAGAAGCTTTCTGAGACACTTCTTTCTGATCTGTGAGTTCATCTCACAGACTTATACCTTAAACCTCAGGAAGCAGTTTGCTATCACTGTTTTCGTGGAATCTTTAAAGTGATACTTGGGAGCCCATAATAGGGGCCCATGGTGAAAAAGGAAATCTCCTCACATAATAACTAGAGAGAAGCTTTCTAGAGATTGCTTTCTGATGTGTGACTTCATCTCACAGAGTTCCACCCTTCCCTTCTTGGAACAGTTTGCTAACACTGTTGTCCTGGATTCTGCAAAGTGATATTTGGGAGCTCATTGAGGGCTATGGTGAAAAAGCAAGTATCCTCCCATAATAACTGGAGAGAAGCTCTCTGAGAAACTGCATTGCCATGTGTGAATGCAACTCACAGAGTTACACGTTTCTCTTCAGTGATCAGTTTGCTAACACAGTTTTCTAGAATCTGCAGTTAGATACTTCATAGCGCAGTGAAGCTTACGGTGACAAAGGAAATATACTCAGTTGAAAACTAGAAAGAAGCTTTCTTAGAAACTTCTTGGTGATGTGTGAATTCATCTCACAGAGTTACACTTATGTTTCGTGGAGCAGTCCATTAACACTGTCTTTGAGGAAAACTGAGAAGGGCTCTCTTGGATCGCTTGAGGCCTACGCTGATAAAGGAAATTTCATCCGTTCAAAACGTGAAAGAAGCTTTCTGAAACTTCTTTCTGATCTGTGAGTTCATCTCACAGACTTATAACTTAAACCTCAGGAAGCAGTTTGCTATCACTGTTTTCGTGGAATCTTTAAAGTGATACTTGGGAGCCCATAATAGGGGCCCATGGTGAAAAAGGAAATCTCCTCACATAATAACTAGAGAGAAGCTTTCTAGAGATTGCTTTCTGATGTGTGACTTCATCTCACAGAGTTCCACCCTTCCCTTCTTGGAACAGTTTGCTACCACTGTTGTCCTGGATTCTGCAAAGTGATATTTGGGAGCTCATTGAGGGCTATGGTGAAAAAGCAATATCCTCCCATAATAACTGGAGAGAAGCTCTCTGAGAAACTGCATTGCCATGTGTGAATGCAACTCACAGAGTTACACGTTTCTCTTCAGTGATCAGTTTGCTAACACAGTTTTCTAGAAATCTGCAGTTAGATACTTCATAGCGCAGTGAAGCTTACGGTGACAAAGGAAATATACTCAGTTGAAAACTAGAAAGAAGCTTTCTTAGAAACTTCTTGGTGATGTGTGAATTCATCTCACAGAGTTACACTTATGTTTCGTGGAGCAGTCCATTAACACTGTCTTTGAGGAAACTGAGAAGGGCTTCTTTGGATCGCATTGAGGCCTACGCTGATAAAGGAAATTTCATCCGTTCAAAACGTGAAAGAAGCTTTCTGAGACACTTCTTTCTGATCTGTGAGTTCATCTCACAGACTTATAACTTAAACCTCAGGAAGCAGTTTGCTATCACTGTTTTCGTGGAATCTTTAAAGTGATACTTGGGAGCCCATAATAGGGGCCCATGGTGAAAAAGGAAATCTCCTCACATAATAACTAGAGAGAAGCTTTCTAGAGATTGCTTTCTGATGTGTGACTTCATCTCACAGAGTTCCACCCTTCCCTTCTTGGAACAGTTTGCTACCACTGTTGTCCTGGATTCTGCAAAGTGATATTTGGGAGCTCATTGAGGGCTATGGTGAAAAAGCAAATATCCTCCCATAATAACTGGAGAGAAGCTCTCTGAGAAACTGCATTGCCATGTGTGAATGCAACTCACAGAGTTACACGTTTCTCTTCAGTGATCAGTTTGCTAACACAGTTTTCTAGAAATCTGCAGTTAGATACTTCATAGCGCAGTGAAGCTTACGGTGACAAAGGAAATATACTCAGTTGAAAACTAGAAAGAAGCTTTCTTAGAAACTTCTTGGTGATGTGTGAATTCATCTCACAGAGTTACACTTATGTTTCGTGGAGCAGTCCATTAACACTGTCTTTGAGGAAACTGAGGGGCTTCTTTGGATCGCATTGAGGCCTACGCTGATAAAGGAAATTTCATCG